>NC_139931.1:7545741-7580741 GCF_963514095.1 Eutrigla gurnardus
AGACGAGGGGCTGGTGTGCAGACACACACACACACACACACACACACTAAAGCACACTCTCCCTTTCCTCTGACTTTTTCTCCTTCACACACACACACACACACACACACACACACACACACACACTCAGGCTAACAGTGGGTTTCCTGCATGATGCAACACGATGAAAGGAAGGTGATTATCATGGAGATTGGGAGGTGTGTGTGTAGAGCAGGATTCAGTGTGTGTGTGTGTGTGTGTGTGTGTGTGTGTGTGTGTGTGTGTGTGTGATGGTCATCAAAGGGCACACTGAGATTGGCAACCCATTGCTGTGGCGAAATGAAAGGTGAAAGCTCCCTTCTGTGTCTGTGTGTCTCTCCCTCTCCGCCTTCCTTCCTTCCTTCCCCTTTCTGTCCTTCGGTCTCAGACCAAAACAAACACATGAGGTCAAGCAGAGGATGAGAGAACAACTGACAAAACAAGGCAGAACGATAGGGGGATTGAGAAACAAACAGCGCAAATTAAAAGCAGATAAGGAGGGACGAGATCATCCGGAATCATCATCTGGTCATATTCCTCCCCGCGTCCCTCTCTTCCTGGTCATTGATCCCTCCCTTTGTTTATATCCGATTTCTCAAATTAATCCACGCGCGTCACGACCACCACGCCATAAGCCTCGAGTGCCCACCTAATTGCCCCGGAGGCTCATGGTTATTTACTGTGGGGGGTTATTAGGCAGACGGGGGGGGGGGGGAGAGAGAGAGAGAGAGAGACTGCTTTGTCCCTCATTAAAGAGGAAGTGTCACGAACGCAAGCGGGGCTGCAGGGGAGCGACCGGACCATCGCCATTAAAAGTGCACACACATAAACACAGCGAGGCTGCTAATGAATGTGGACACTCCACCTATGACTCATAGCGGCCCTTTCTATCCGTATTGGATGACGATCCCCCGTTTCCTTTCATACAAATGAGCCAGTCTCCCCTGACATCATCGCTGTCGTTAATATACATAAATATATAGAACAAATCATCGTACATGATACAGATTTCACCTGCTAAGGGGAGCAACAGGGCGCCCTCTTGGGAAACGTGCAGGTGGCATGTTGGGATATTGTGCTTTGTGCTGCATATTTCCACATACATTCCTCATTAGTCAAATTTTCAATAAGTAATTGGCGAAAAAAAACCTGTGTCCTCAAGACCCCCGGGGACCCGGGACCCCTTAATCAGCTGCCGAAGGGGAGATCCGGATTTGCTTGTACATCTTAAACTGTTATGTGTTTGTGCTTTGAAATTTCAGTTGAATTCGATTCTAAATGGCCAGAAGCCAGGTGTGCAATATTTTTTTGGCGATAACAGCACGACTTTGATGTGGAGTCCTTATCACCGGAGCTGGGCTCGGCTATCGCACGTTTAAAAGCGCTCGCTCCGAAATATGGACGGCACATTCGGGTTTCAAAACCGTATCGGCCCCTAAAATAAGAATAAACAAGTGGGAAGCCGTTGTGAGGTTTAATCCCACGGTGACCAAAGAAAAATAACACACTCTCTATTTTTTTTTGTTCAGAAAAGTTATAAGCTCCTGCCTTGTTGTTGCCGATACGCGCATGGATCGTTGTGGATTATCCGCCGCGAAAAAAAGCGCACACACGGATAGCGGCACATGCTCACGGAAACGTGTAAACACTCGGTGGTCTGCGGCATGATGTCACACCCGAATCCCTCGTTCAAACACACACCGACGGCACAGAATGCAAATACTGGTTCTTCCTCTCCTCTTTCCTCCCACATCTCTGCATCCACACACACAGAAACACAAGTGTAAATACGAAAGCTGCTGCTGCTGCATGTGACACACACACACACACACACACACACACACACACACACACACAACACACACACACACACACTGTGTATTTCCAGGAGCTGGAGTGCACCGTGAGAGGGCGGGTACACGCTGTTCCAGTGAACAGTAAAGCACGGCTGCTAACCTAGATCTGATTACACACGGTAGCTCCTCACATGTGTGTGTGTGTGTGTGTGTTCATACATGCGTGTGTCTGCACTTGGGCCTAATGCAGTTTGCAGGTAATATGTTTTTTATTGGACTAGCCAGGACAGTGTCAGGGGCAGTGTGTTTGTCTAGCGAGGGCTGATGTATTTCCCTCCGTGAGAGGGAGGAACATCGAGGGAGAGAGAGAGAGACGGAGGGGGGGTGATGGAGAGGAAGAACAAGGGGTTACTGCGGGGAGGAGAAGACAGAGGTTGTGATGGGGGGAGGAAGTGAGGAGGGGGTAGAGAGGAAGGAGGAAAGGCTCATCTGTATGCTGGTTGCTGTGTGCGGCTTGTTTGATCTGGAGGGAGTACTTAGTGCTGGATGGTGGGATGCTGCAGAGTGGGGAAGGCAAAAACAAGGTTCCTGCAAGAGTGTGTGCATGTGTGTGTGTGTGTGTGTGTGTGTGTGTAATTAGGTGCGAGGTGTTGGTGCAGCACTTTGCTCATTAAAAGGATCTGGCTGCGGTCCAGCTCTGTGCAGTTCATCAACTGTCCTTCATGTCTCTCATCCTCTTCCTCCTCTCATCATGCGTCCTCGCCTTCCGTCTACCCTCTCTGTGCTTCCTCCTCCTCGTCCTCTTCCTCCTCTCATCCCAGCATCGCTGCAACAAAACACGAGCTTTGCACTGGTGGTCCTGATAGCTGGAAAAGTGTGTGTGTGTGTGTGTGTGTGTGTGTGTTGGGGGGGGGGGGGTAAGGATGTCAGGGCGGCATCTTTCATTGCTGATGAGCTTTCGATCAAATGTGCCCTCATTAGAGTCGAATATATAATGCTTGTAAAAAGATCAGTAATCCGAGAACGAAGGCGCTCATCAACGGTGGACGAGTGCTTTTCGGGGAAACGTTTGTTGGTGAGACTGTGACAAAAACCCCACATCTGCCCCCAGTGGGGCAATAACACATACAGTTGATTGTTAACCGTGCAGACTCGCAATACGTCTGGAGAAACGCATAATCAGGGCTTTCTTGAAGCGACTTCACACTCTCTCACTCTCACTCTCTCTCTCTCTCAAGCATATGGTGAATGATATCTGCTTATTATTATTAAAGTTTTTGGGGGTGAGTGTGCAATTGCGGGGGCAAGTTTTATTCTCCCGCACAGCTGCTCGGCATTTTAATCTGCAAACAAGGCCGTAATTTTAGTTGTGGAGCACTTTGAGAGACTTGAGTGTGTATCCGTGTGTGTGTGTGTGTGTGTGTGTGTGTGTGTGTGTGTGTGTGTGTGTGTGTGTGTGTGTGTGTGTGTGTGTTTCTGCATTCAGCTAAGTGAGTGCCTTGCTAAGTAAAGCCTGTCCCGCTGCTGTTTTAGCCGTCTGCCAGAAAGGCAGAGAATGAAAGGAGGGAGAAAGAAGAAACAAATTAGGCAAAGGAAGAAGAGAGACTTCAGGGGGAGCGAGATGAAAGTCACACTGGAAGGAGTAAAGAAGAAGGGCAGGGAGGCAGATGGAGGAAGCAAGACGAGACGAGGTTAGGGGAACAAATACAGGACCGGTGCCAAAGCAGAGATCAGGAAGCTGTAGAGGAAGAGAAAGACAGATTGGGGGAACAGAGTCGAAATCAGGAGAAGAACAGAATGCCATATGGATATTTTGAGCAAAATGGAGGGAGCGGCTTAGTGTCCGAGATGCAGATTGGTTCGTTTACAAGAGAGAGAGAGAGAGAGAGAGAGACAGAGAGAGAGAGAGGTGTAGGAACAGCCATTAGTCTGCGACGGGACCAGGCAATTGTCAAGCATCATACTGGAACCAGAAACTGTCACCAGCTCTGTCTCTCCTGTGTTCTGATCAGGCAGCGACATCAGTTCTTTTTGAAAAGTTTTCTACCCACCTACACCCCCCTCCTCCCTTCCATCAAACAGCTGCTGGAGTTACATAATCCGGAGAGAAGCGTTGAGAAAAAGCGAGATCAGAGACAGAGACGGTTTAGAGGAAACCAAGAGGGAGAAAATGTATCCTCCGCCATGATATAATACACAAAACGCCCACTACAGCCGGAATTATGTGCAGACGAACATAAAGCCGTTTTTCTTTCTATAGCACTTGGACAATTATGCTGCTTATGTTATCATTGACATAACGATGTCAGCAACGATAAAACCCTCTGACCCCAATCCATGTGTTTTGTCGGCGGATGTGGGTTAGAATAGAATAGAAAAAGCACTTAAGGCATAGCTGGATGTCTCTCATCTCATCATAGCTTTACATTTAGATATAATATAGAACGCCCTTCATATTCCCTCATACCGCCTTGAATCGCCTTTCAAAACTGCCATTTATTAATTCATTATGAAATTAACCTGTCAACCAGACGAGCTGCAGGTAACGGAGGGGTTGGAGCTGAAGTGCCACCAGGCAGGTATGAGGTCAACATGCCGAACGGCTGCATAAACATTCCTCCTTCACACACACACACACACACACACACACACCTTCTTGAACTTTGACCTGTCGTTAACCAATTACAGCACGGCATCGCTCGCATGTTTTATTCCTATGGACGCCGGCGTGAATGATTTTCACAAAACCGTCACGTCCCCTCCCGAGTCCCCCGCCGAGCGCATTAGCCGTACCCGACAGTGCTGTTGCTAGGTTGCACGTGCGTGTCCGCTTGCATGTATGTGCGAGCGTCTGCATGTGTGTGTGTGTGTGTGTGTGTGTGTGTGTGTGTGTGCGTCTTGCCTGACTGCCTCCGTGCTATGGACACAAAGTGAGTTCTCTGCCTGTGAATTAGCTTCCATAGCAACCGGCGCCACACAGCCTGCCAGCCAGCCAGGCAAGTCAATGAACGGCGCTCTGGAAGTGGGCACAGGCCCGATGCCAAAATGTGGGTACGGTGGGCACTCTGGCGATGCCGACGGGCACAGACAATGGGGCGTTGCTGTGGTGATGGGAGGGCTGATGCTTGGAGGGGGGCTGATGCTTGGAGGGGGGCTTCAACGACGCACGTTGGTATGTGGATGGCACACAAAGTCAAAAGCGGCGTTCGGTGTGATAATGGAGCTGCTCTGAGTGTTTGACGCTCCTTCAGTTTGTTTTCCTACTGTTTCTCTTCCCCCATCGCTATTTTTGTTTGCTGCTCAGAATCTCTCCGCTTTTCATCCCCTGTTCTCTCTGTTTGCTTTCCTTTTCTTATCTCTCTCTCTCTCTCTGTTTGCTTTCCTCCTCTCTTCTCTCATGTGTCTCTCTCAGAACGAGGTTGCGGCATTGCGGAGGTGGGTGTAATGCGGGGGCAGAGGAGATTTTTTTGATTTTTTTTTTATCAGTGTTGTTGTCAGAGCCGGCCCATCACCTTGGAAACACACACATATGCATCCACACACACACACACACACACACACAGACACACACAGACGGACACACACACACACACACACACGTCAAATGTTAACGACTAACAAAACAAAAAAGCCTCAGAAAACGGAGCCGATAATACACAAGTCACACGGTGAGCTGTGCTCAATCAACCAAACACACTTCCGGACAAAGAGCACCAAGTGAGGAACATAGCAACGGCCGTGGCTCTGACGTCAGCAACGGACTTCACGTTGGCTTGTGATCTAGATGATAGCCACATCCCAAGGCGTGCTGTTCAGTTGCCCAGACAAAGGGGCGGGCGGGCGTATATTCGGGATCCGGCTAATTGCTAATGTTTGCATGCAGAGAAACACATGAAGGAGATGCTAATGACCTCTCGCTCAGATGTCTATCGACTGACCTAGCCGTAGCCATGGTAGCCAGCATGAAAGCACACACACACACATATTACCACACAAAACACAAAAGTCACCTGAGGCTGAGATAATGGATAAACCTGAGCCAAAATTTTAAATTTAATTAAAAATTGATATAGCCAATTATCTAACTTGTGAGGATGTATTTTTTCCATGGTGAACAAAACAGAATAAAAAAACATAAGAATAGAGCTGCCGGGCTACTGTGTGCTTAAATATCGCTTCATTATTATACTTAAAATCACTTTTTGTGAAAATTAAACCTTGTGTGTTGCGTCTTTACACAAAGAAGGGAAGGAGAAAGAGAAAGAAAGAAGGAGTAAAGGTTGCTGAAGCACCTGGGAGAGCGTACGAATAGTAATCAATCACACACACACACACACACACACACACACACACAGAAACACACACATGGGAAAATGTGTGCAAAGCGCAGCTGGGCTGTGGAGAAGCCATCTGTAATGCCGCAATATAGCGCTCCATGTGCACGAGTGTGTGTGTGTGTGTGTGTATGTGTGTGTGTGTGTGTGTGTGTGTGTGTGTGTGTGTATGTGTGTGTCTGTGTGTGTGTGTGAGGGTTTGCGTTCGCTCTCGTGGTTGTGACTACATGCATGTGCATGCAAGCAAAATCAAGATCAAGTCCCAATTCACTCAAGCGCGTCTCTCCTCATGATGGAGGAACAAGTCACACAGGCCTGGATTTGCATGCATCACACTCTTACGCCGACACATGCATGAACAAAACACACACACACACACACACACACACACGGGAGGGGCTCATGCATAAGCATTGACTCTCACCTGCAGCCATAGGCTACATGGCAATGCATACTAAAAAGGACTGGAGAGCGGGGCAAGGAGGGAAGAGAGAGATGGATGAGACAAGGGAGGGATGGAGTGAAGGATGGATGGTTGTAGAGAGAGAGAGAGAGAGAGAGAGAGAGAGGACAGTGACAGGGGTTTGTACGGCCGGAGAGATCTGTAATGAGATCTCGGTGAGTCAGACAGGATGCCACGCACTTATCCCCGCTGGATAACGGACAGGCGGCAGGGGAAGCATTAGAATGCATTAGCCTAGCCGGCTAATATCACAATCCGTGTCAATGTTATTAGCATGATCTAAGACTCTCGCACACATCGATCTCCCGGAGAGACAACCAGGCGAGTCATCTGGGTGGTGGGATTAGCTAAGGCTAGCAACAATTCACAGCTACCTAAGCAGTCCCCCCCCCAGCATTCAATTAGAAATTAGAATAGGTTAGCGTCGGCCCAGTGTTGCTGTTAGCATGTTAGCTTGTGTCAGAGAGTGAGTCACGGGCTTTAGCAGAACTTTAAACATGGGAGCAGTCAACAAACCCTGGGCTATCTCCGTGGCCATATTTATTCATGTGGTTTGACACACACACACACACACACACTCATAATAAAATCTGACAAACTGGCGAACAAGTGCAGCGGATTTTACTTAATGTCAACAACGTCTGTGAAAAGATAAAAAAACAACACAACAATGAATTGATCCTAACAACAAGCACAGCATTCCTCCGTTGTCTGCTTCTCCATTTGGTGAAAGCAACAGTGGCCAGCTGTTGATGATGATTTCGTCTGTTTTTTAGAAATTAGTCTTTATCACTGTGAGACGATTTTTTTTGTTGTTTGGTTTTTCTTTAAAGTGTCAAAGTGTGAAAAATGATTGCAAATCTCCGTCGCTGTCGGTGAGATCTAAATCAAATCCATCTTGAGGGCAGATATAATTGAATAATCAATAAATAAATAATAGTGTGTTTGCATCTACTTTTAATGAGCTACTGCAAATATGTAATTATCGCAAATACTATTTATGCTACGCGGCTACAAGGTCAGCTGTAGCATGTTGGGATAATGGGTGAACCCTCCCAAGTCAACGCCTTCCCTTATCCTTTAAGACGATCAGTAATTCTTTCCTTTTATTGATTTGGTTGCTACTTTGAGAAGGCACGAGGGAGAGGAAACGGATACCATCCCATCATTCTGCCTCTCTTCTCACACTCCCCCTTACATTCGTGGCGCAAAAAGTGGTAAAAATATAAATATATATTATTTTTTTGGTATCTCCCCCCTTAACAGATCTTATATAGCATTCTGCTTTGCAGCCTCCTCCCCCTTCATCCCCCCTTTCCTCTCTTGAGTTACCCCCATCTCCCTTTCTTTATCTCTTCTCTCACTGCCTCCATCTTTCACTGTTTCTCCCCGCTTCTTCCGCTACCCATCTCTCTCTCCCCAGCCTGCCTTTCTTTAACCTTTTATGCGCTTCCTCCCCCCCCCCCCCCCCCTTCCACTTCCTCTGGCTGGTTTACACAGACGCTTCTCTCACAGCGTGTCTCAGCTCTCCGTCTCAGTCTTTCCATCATTCTCACCGTCAACATCCCATAGTCAACCACACCTCCTCCCTCCCTCCCCCTTTTCTCTCCTCCCTTCCTCCCACTTGCATCCGCAGCTCACATCACATCCGCAACTCCAACACCAATCTTCTCCCCTTTCAGCACGCTACCCTCACCCCCTTTACACTTCATTATTGGGTCCCTTTCTTTTTTTTTTTTTAACGCCCTCTATGCCCCTCTATCTCACTTTTTTTAGGATGACTCATGATTGCATATTCCCGTCTTATTCGAGCAGGCGTACACCCCCCCCCCCCGGTAATAAATTCAGCGTGCATAATGTCATCGTCAAGGTTAACAGCTGAGGTGCTAATAGCGAGAGGATCCAGGGGTTGTAGGTGCTGCGGAAAGACTTAGACGCCCGTACCGCCTGGTGGGTATCAGTGGGTATTTCTGGGAGTGGAAGTGATGTCATCGTATGACCTTTCATAAACACCATCAAGGGGGAAAAAAAACACTGAAGGGTAATTGATGATCCTCTAATCAAATGGTAATTATTGTCATAAATGTTTGGAACTGAAGGCAATCAACTGAGGAGAATTGCATGCTGTTCTAGCTTCAGCCCTCTATCTTTGTCCCCTCGTTTATGTTCATTAATGTGAAGAGCCGCCATTGTTCCATGGATAATTCATTGACATGCATGGCAGCAGCTTCCATGTGTTTGTTTGCGTGCGTGTGTGTGTGTGTGCGTGTGTGTGTGTGTGTGTGTGTTCGCCACGGCGTACGAGCAGATGCAAAAGGCATGACAAGAAAATAACCTTCCCTCCCTCCCTCGTCTGTAGCGATGACGAGACGCCTCTTTTGCACTCTCCCTTCCTCTCCCCCTCTATTTTTATCATCTTTACGCCGCCCACCGTCGCCGTCGCTCCCTCCATCTCTCTCTCCCTTCCTCTTTCTCTCTCTCTCTCTGTCTGTCTCTCACTCTTTTGGCCTCTCTGTCCTTGGGTGTCTGCAGCCAGCTGTGTCTTCGGGCCATTAGTGCCCCCCCTCCCCCCCTCTCCCCTCCCCTCCATCCATTTTCCCCATCACTGATTCCTCCAGCAGACCTCACCCCCTCCCCCCCCACTCTTCCTCCTCCTTCCTCCTCCTCCTCCTCCTCCGTCCCTGTGACCACTGGGGCTCCATTGTCACAGCAACTGCCGATAATAGTCCCGTCCTCGGTCCGGCATTCTGTCACGCCACTGCACCAAAATCAGACGGCAGATGTTTGCGCAGACACATCTGTAAACATCCTCCTCCAAAGACATACATGAACACACGCTGGTCATAGAGCAAAAAAAAAACAACAACACTCAAATCTATTAAAACAACACTAGTAACCACACGTCAAATTTTTCATATAGCACACATGGTGCTATCGCAACATGCCCACGCCCACGCGCCGAATCTACACCGTCAGCATCCTCCCCTTTCTGTTTATGTAAACATCTTGTTGTGCGGCCGGTCTCCAGCAACCGCCTCCCGTCGAATGGATAGTTATTGCGCTGCATAATGTAGTGCCGTTTACGTGTCTAACCCCCACCCTCCGCCCCCGTAGAGTGCTGATGCTGAGAGATGGTGTTCGGCGTTCGGACGTACAGAACAGGAAACAGAGCAGGTTGCCTTTGAGGAAGTGGGCTACGGGTAGCGTGTCCCACTGTACCGGGACCTGGGTCGGCCACATGCCATGCAGAATTGTTGTTAATCCGCCATCACCAGAGTGAGACAAAAGAAATCAGTGTGTTTATATTTCTGTGAATGAGCATGTTTAGTAAGTTCAATGAGAGCTTTGAGAGTTCTGTAAAATAGACTAGACTAGAATAGACTTGAGACTGGGTTTAATATAGAACATTTTTAGTTTGTGAAGCTATTTCTAATTGCAACTTCATCATTGGACTAAAGACTAGGCTGGAATTAGGAATTTAGATATGTGATATAGTAAAGTCACATTTTGGTTAATTCAGAAAGGTTTTAAGGTGGACCAAACAATTTCTATGTAACTGTAAACTGTTCATATGACCACAGTGCAGTGCAGCTCACAGCGAACTGGGACTCACATGCATGAGACCCGACTAAACTAAGCAGAAGCTTGGGTGACTTCATTCTCTGCTCACGACGCCATTACTCCTCTGTATCTTTACACAGCAAATTGTTGTTTGCTTCTATATTGATGCTTTACATACCAAATTTAGCCGGTTAAATTGGTATCTATCGAAGTAATAAAATACTCAATCTGACGTCTCAGCATATATCATCCAACCTGTGCTAGAATAGATGAGACTTGACCGCACTAAAGTTCTGACAATCCTTTCTTTGATGAAGGATAATGCTTTTCTGAATTGTGCCATTTTCTGTCTTCTTGTCTGAATATTTCCCTCGACGTCTCTTTTCTTTCTCTTTTTAAATGGACGGGCAGTTTTTGTGTGTCAGTCATGGATGTATGCAGGATATTTAAGTGCGTCTGCTGTGTGTGTGTGTGTGTGTGTGTGTGTGTGTGTGTGTGTGTGTGTGTGTGTGTGTGTGTGTGTGTGTGTGAGTTTGGTGTGGTGATGGAAGTGTTGGAGGGGCATCAATTCTGACAGCTTCAGCACCAAACACACACACACACACACACAGTGTCTCACACAACCCATTTAGGTCCCTTTTAACCACTGGAGGACAATAAAAATGGGTCATCCAAAAAGGGGGGGGGGGGGGGGGGGGTGCACTTCCAGGCAGACTTATACACAAAATGATGGCCCATTGCATCATCTGCATCCCTCTTTCCTGTCAGCTAACACTCCCCCCTCCTCTCCCCCACTTCCCTTTCTCGTCCTTCCTTCCTTCCTTCCTTCCTTCCTCCCTTCCTTCCTTCCTTCCTTCCTTCCTTCCTTCCTTCCTTCCATCCATCAAGCCTCACCCCCTCCCCTTCCCCAAATCTCTCCCTCTACCCTTCCAACCACTCTATTGATTGAGCCATTCAATATCCGGCTGTAATTCAACTACACTGTTGCACTTGAATATGTAAACGAGCCCATGGGGGTTGCCGGTGCTGTTGTTGTCATGGAAACCTCTCATCACACTGACACACACACACGCACACACACACACACACACACGGTCTCCTTTGGGGTGAGGAAGGAGAGACAAGGTGAAATGTGTGTGTGTGTGTGTGTGTGTGTGTGTGTGTGTGTGTGTGTGTGTGTGTGTGTGTGTGTGTGTGTGTGTGTGTGTGTGTGTGTGTGTATGCGTGTGTGTGTACTGTGCTCATGTGAAACTGAAACTTTGACAGTGGCATGAGAATTGACCAGGGCTAAAATGACCTCACTGTACCCTTGGGTGTGTGTGTGTGTGTGTGTGTGTGTGTGTGTGTGTGTGTGTGTGTGTGTGTTTGTGAAGGAGATGAATACTGTACGTGTCCATCGCCTGGCCTTGTGGTCTTTGAAGACTCCCCCCCTCGCCTCCCCGTCCCTCCCTCGCCTCCCCGTCTCTCTCCCCCCACGTATGTGCAGCCCCTCTAATCGCACTGACGGGAAGAGCAGCACTCTGTGCAGCTTCTGCCACCATGCATGCAGAGGGAACACACAGGAAACAAAAACACATGCAGAATTAATACACTCGCCGTGTTTTTCTCCTTTAGTACACACACAACAGGGAACTCTGACGACACGGACAAACACACACACTCTCTCTCTCACACACACACTCTCTCACACACACACACACACACACACACACACACATCCTGCTTCAGTCTGAGCCAACACTGTTGTGTGTCATTAATGCGCTCCTCTCCCTCTGTGCCACTGTCTGTCCCTGTATGTTGCTTTGGGGACATTTTTAGGTCACAAGGATGTTACAACAATCTGTGTGTGTGTGTGTGTGTGTGTGTGTGTGTGTGTGTGTGTGTGTGTGTGTGTGTGTGTGTGTGTGTGTGTGTGTGTGTGTGTGTGTGTGTGTGTGTGTGTGTGTGTTTACCACAACATGCATTTGTGGTTTTAGTACACAAGGAGTGTGCATGCCACATATAATGTTCTTTTTTCTTTAGAATTACTTTAAAGCCCCTGAAAAGTATTTTAATTCATACAGAACAAATTAAGGGTTGAAAATGCAACTTATTCGTTATCATT
The DNA here is from genome assembly GCF_963514095.1 of Eutrigla gurnardus. NCBI lineage: Eukaryota > Metazoa > Chordata > Actinopteri > Perciformes > Triglidae > Eutrigla > Eutrigla gurnardus. The sequence continues at coordinate 7,558,018 of NC_139931.1, forward strand.
TATTCTAAATTTAGAATGTAGGATGGGCTGAGTGTGATTTCTCAGAAAACAAAGCCAGCAACATAACCAAACAACCCCAAAGACCATCATCCCGTTTTAATTCAAACGCTGCGAAGCGGTGCACGCACATCAATCTCTCGAAGCAGAAGCAAAACTATGCAAACGCTGGCTGAAAAGTGTGTATTTATCGAAGAAAAATACGTTTCCGGCGGCCTTTAAGTTCCTCATCACAGCGATGATAACGGCATCGGAGCGATTGTTTAAAATCAATGCAACGCTTTCTCTCCGTCTCCCTCAACGGATAAATTATTAATGCAACTCATAGAAGCAAGGGCATTTATCTGAACAATAATAAGTTGTTTGATGATGTGGTTGGGGGTTAAAGCGTTCAGCTGGCAGCCGGGCTCCATCCTCCTCATAAACAATGACACTTCAATTTGGGTATGAATCAAGAAGGAAACATCCCCCCAAAAAATCCCTCTCGTAGTGGTTTTTGTTTGAGCTCAATTTTGGGAGAAAGTGGAAGGCTTGTTGGGCATATCTGAGTGAGTGCATGCATGTGTGTGCGTGTGTGTGTGGGTGGATGTATGTATGTGTGCACACCGCTAGGCAAATGAGCTCGTCAGTATGCGGCGCAGGTCTCTCTCTCGTGGAAGGCAGATGACAGTGCAGTGATTGGGCTGATTTCGCCGAGGACGTGAGGGGAAATCTGAAGGCTGCCTCGGGGCTCAGGTGCTTATCACCTCCCCGCACACACACACACACACACACACACACATCTGAATGCATGCGCATACACACGGAGATGCTCTGCGGCTAACTTTTGCGGTCTACCTTAAAGCAACACAAATGCACGGACAGCATATACATGTGTGTAGACGTGCACTCTGCTGCGTCGCCTTATTGCGAAGTTAATTATCAACATTATCTCTGTCTGTCTGGCCACACAGGTATGTGTGTGTGAGACCAATTATTATAGCAGGGCAGGTGGTTAAGAGGAAATTAGAGTCTGCGTGAAGGTCTGCGTGCACTTCCTAACAATCATGCACAATTAATCACAGCATAAGTGGCGTTTAGTGTATCACACAAACACACAGGCTGGCAAACAATACTCATTTTGGATACAGGCAAGATGGGAATTTGTCATAAAAATGGTTGACATTATTGCAGTAACATTCCTGAATTGTTTTGTTTTTCCGAGACATTCTCCGGGTATAAATTCTGCTGCAGTCGTCGAGCCGCCGCTCGCTTATGCACAAAGTTTTGGATGTTTTGAGATCTTGTTTTATCTGTCTTCAGTGTGGCCACGTTATATATACTGCGATTTCTGCTTTAATGTGAGCTTATCAAGGGAAATCCCCCACGTTGGAAGTATTAAAACTATAATCCCGAGTCTTAAATGGCTTGAAAAAGTACGTGAGTATAGGGTGGTATCTGCAAATTCATCAAGCACGCACGTTTTTTTAAATAATATGCAGCGTTTCCTATGAGATGTATGTTTGTCAAGAAGGTTGTTCAATAAGGAACGCAAATTGACTTCCAAGTTGTTTTTTTCCGAAGCCGTCAGAAAAGAAACAACTGTTATTTCAATAATCCAACAATTCAATATAATATGCTGTGTTTAGTGACACAAAAAGTCAAAGCTGTGCTCTTTAGTCCAGTTGAATCGAGTTCACCAACTCGATTCACAGATTCAGATGTGAGCAAATTAACTTAAAGTGTGAACACCCCATCCACTATTGTTATTTGCACCGCTGCGAGCCGTAACTACAGCTATTAGCTCTCAAATGCTCCATCATCATGCTGTTCTATATTTAGTTTATACTATATACAAAGCTTTATTACCAATTACCACAAAATGTGGAACGCTGTGATCCCGCTATGGAGATGAATCACTATACTGTATGTTGCTGATAAGTTATCATGATGTTGAACACGTTGCCATGGGAACCGACATCATATCCTCCCCCAGCCTCAGCTGAGGTTTCATCCGGCTCCAAGGAGTCATGTGGTTCTTGTATCCGGACCAAAAACCAGCACGGCAAAGCTGATTCACTCCGCTTCACGCCAGCGCAGCAATTTAAAATCAACTACCTTTGATGGTTCATCAGATGGGGACGCGGAAAAAAAAAAGTATCGGCGAATGACGAGAGGGAAATTGAGGGTGAAGGGACTGAGACTGAGGGTGAGAGGTTCATGGCTTTGGTGCCGCTCCACTTGGCAAAAAGTGTCTCAATAGCTGCCGTCAGATCCAAGAAAAGATGTTAGACGGCCTGTCTGTCTGCCTGTCTGTCCTCTGTCTCCTTGTCCATCTTGCTGCCAGTTTATCTCTGCCTATTTGTCGGTCTTTCTAAAGCCTCACACATCTGTCTGCAGCAGGAAACGACTGTAAATTAAACATCTGAGCTTCTCCCTCTCTCTCCCTCCGTCCTTGGCTCTCATGCCTTTGCTCTGCGTCTCTCAACCTCCTCCCGTCTCATGCGCTCGCTCAGCCCTCCCCGGCTCGCCACCGCCGTATTTCTTCTTCCTCCTTTCATCTCCGTCCTTCCCCTCTCTTCTCACTAGGTAAGATAGAGAGAGAGAGAGAGCGAGAGAGAGAGAGAGGGTGAGGGATGGTGCGAGGAGGCGGAGGGCCGGGGGTGGGTGGAGATCATAGAGGAGATGAGGCCGTGTGGTGCGAATGGATAGACAGATGCATTGATAAGGGCTGCCGACTCCACCGCACGCTCGCTGCATATCCAATCTCCCCCCCCCCCCCCCCCACCTCCACCCCCGTCTCTCTCCCTCCGTCTCTCATCTCTCTTTTTCATTTCAGGACTAATGCTCCCGTAGCCTTCAAATGTCAGTTCAGTATGGCAACCTATTAGATGGTTAGCCCGAGTGGCTGACAGCTCTCTCTCTCCCTCTCTGTCTCTCTCTCTCGTCCCGTCTCACACACATTCAGGACAGAATGATTGTCGGAGGCTTTTTGCCGTCATTCAGAACAGGTAAGAGACAGGGAGACACCGAAGCATTGCAGCTTCATATCTACCCCTTAGAGAACAGCCCTCCACCTCACCAGCAGTGCATCTATACATTAACTCCAGTAGGCTACTGTATTTAAAGCTGCTTTCAATATTTGGATAGCAACATGACATTTTTTTTTTTTCCAGCTCGTTGTTTTGGTTTTTACAGCACGCGACATTGTTTTGGTTCACACTCAAAGCTTTGTTGCCAACTTTAAAAACCTGCTGCACCGCTACCTGCAAAACAGGAGACAGTCAGCGACTAGCTGGGGAACTGAGTGGAGCATTTAGAAGCTAACGAGTTGGTGGAGAGCAAAAATAGAGCTAAAAGAGTGCACATGTTGGACCTGACTTCAGAAACACAACATCTTCTGTTTAAATAAGCAACTGCTTGCTACCACATCAGTTTGCATATCAACTTCATAAGGTCAGTGTTGTGTTTACAGCTTTTATCTGCTGCCTCAGAGTAGGGCTGGGCTGATTAACGATGTCATCGTCCACTGGCCGACCGTCATTAACCACCGAGTGCAGCAGCATGATTTAAAAGATTAAATGCATCAACAGGTATCCAGTTATATCTAATAATAAAACACTGATGGGTCTGCATGCATACTGAGCTTTGAATGCTTTCATCATTTTTCACATCTCTCAACACTTATGTAATATTTTGAATGCAGAACTTCTGCTTGTAATGTAATGAAGTATTTACACATTTTGATGTATTGCTATTTTTACTTAAGTACTGATTTGAATACTTCCTGCACCACCGCACCCCGCTGGAAATAGTTCAAGCAAAGCAGAGATAGAGAGACAGGGGAAAATATATATATAAACAGAGAGAGACAGAGAGAACGGCATGAAACTGAGGATTAGGGGCTTAGTTAGCCTGCATGAAATCCCCTTTTCCTCTTGCGTCCTACAAAGGGAAGAAGGCAATTGTCCACATTATGAAAAAAGACGAAGAGAGGGAGGCTTGAAGGGGTGGGGGGGGGGGGGGGAGATGGATGGGGATTGTAGAAAAAATCTCACTGAATCCATCGTTGTTTTTTTATGTCTCCCTTGCACTGCTCTGCATGGCTGCCGCCCCACCTGTGACATCACATCTATCAGTACAGGAAGCAGTTTTTTTTTATTTCCTTGTTTGGCAAAGAGAGAGAGAGAGAGGTGGGGGGGGGGGGGGGGGGGGGGGGGGGGGGGACAGGGAGGGAGGGGGGGGGGGAGGGAGGGAAAGTGACATTGGCCTTGAAACCTGCTATTGTCTTGCCTCCAGGACAGCCAGCCAACCAGGCAGCTCAGTCAGAGAGAGAGAGAGAGAGTGAGACAGAGGGAGAGGGAGAGAGGGAGAGAGAGAGAGGGAGGGAGGGAGAGGGAGGCGGTTGCTATGGTTACTTCCCGGGAGATGCAAGCACACTTGTTTATCTGTTGGCCGAGGGAGCGTGCGTGGTGGGCCCTCTCGCTGAGCAGATGTGTGTGTTTGTGTATACCCGTGTGTGTGTGTGTGTGTGTGTGTGTGTGTGTGTGTGTGTGTGTGTGTGTGTGTGATGCACGTAAACGCACACACACATGTGTGTGTTTGTGTGTACCCATGTGTGTGTGTGTGTGTGTGATGCACGTAAACGCACACATGCAGACACAACAGTACACTCACAAACTGAACCTTCCACGCTCTTTGTAAACAAACCTCATGCACGCACACACACAACACACACACACACACACACACACACACACACACACACACACACACACACACACACACACACACACACACACACACACACCTGCTTAATAGAACTCCAGCTTACCTACTCGGTATTATTGAGCCAACAGGAGTGGACTGATGCAAGCTAATTGGCCTGGTGTGAGCTGAGCACCAGCTGAAGAGTGAAAGGGAACGGAAGGTAGAGACAGACAAAAGGGACAAGGGGGGGAGAGAGAGTGCTGGGTGATGGACAGAGGAGAGGGGGAGAGGAAATGAGAACAGAATGAGAAGAAGTTGGACAAAAAGAAGGCAGGGAGAATGAGATGTGACACAGAGGATGGGATATGGTGGAGGAAAGACAAGAGAGGAAATTAGATGGGAGAAAAAAAAATGGGGAGGGGAGGAGGAGGAGGTGAGGGAGACACAGGCAGAGGCTTGGATGAAGAGCAACGGCAGGGGGAGAATGGGAAAATGACAGCAATGGGAAGAAATAGAAGCATTGGAGAGAAAGTGAATGAGAAAACCACACTAGACAAGGAGAAGACGATGAAAAGGGACTATCAGAATAAGAGGGGGGGGGGAGAGGGGGGGGGGGGACGCCACGTGATGAGATGACTTGTGATGTGACGAAATGCGAAGCGACGAGTGCAAGCCGAGGCGTGCTGCCATGTCAGCAGAGAGCAGCCCCAGTCCTACAGAGCAAGACACTGCGGGCTCTGTAGTATGTCAAATGCCACAGACAAAGTCACACACACACACACACACACACACACACACACACACACACACACAGATGTCATCACACGCACACTCGTCAAAGGCAGAGAGGCACATGTTTATGAAATTACATGGGATTTTACAGGAAGCCGTAAAACGAAGTCGTACATATTCATGCCTACGTACAGGAAGGGACCCATGTGCACTCGGGCCCCCGTGGGCTCTGCGCGCCGGCGGCGCCGTCTCCGGGTTGACATGATGAAGTGAACACACACGAGGCGGCGTTGAGCTCAGCCATTACCTGAGACAGATAAGACCTCTAAGGCTTGTGCTGTCAGCTACACTCGCACGGAGACGACTCGTGTAAAGGTGTGCGCCTCTGCGTATGCGTGTCCCTATTTTTATCCTCCCCCCCCGTGCGAGGCGAGCGCCCGAGTCGCTCTCCTTAAAATAACAAGCAAGCCCTTTCCCTTAGGACAGCAGACAACCATCCTGCAAGCTGCCTGATCCTCGGCCACCCCAGTTCACTGCTCAATCCATCTCCCTCTTTCTCCTCTCCCTCTCTCTTACACTTCCGCTCCATGTCGTCACTCTCCATGAATCACACACACAGTCAGCGGCGGCCTAATAAGCAGGGTTTCTCTCCCCCGACTTCTCTTCTTTTCTCTCGCCGCGTTTTCCTTGTATAACACTGCTGCATTCACCCGTAACGATACGCCCGCAAACAGATGATCAGACGTGGAGATGGACTCACACATGCCACCTCCAGCTTAACGAGCTCTCCTCCAGCTACCTGGCCTAGAAAAGCCAGGGGTCAGCAGCCCAAAAAGCCCATCTATCTAGCAAGCTCTAATTTTTATCAGCTGCTGCTACTTCGGCAGCTGATCCCTCAGCTCGGCCTCCTCTAGCCGTGCAGGGGAGGCTGCGAGAGAATAGGCCTCAATCCGCTCAATTAATAGCTCTCTGTACGATGCTGAAACACATGCAGTGCCAAAACTGCAAAGAGTGGATGAATGAAAGCGGCAAATGGTTTTAAGGACTAAGCGGTGTCTAATTTGTCACTAAAATGGTTTTATTGCATATATAAATAAGGATTGTGAGCCCATTCTGTGGAGATATTGCTCAGAAGATGGAGTGAAGACTACAGTAGGGAAGGAAATCTCATTATACCCCTGGATGAACGTGGGTTCGTTTGATTGTGCGGGAGAGCAACGGCATGAATTCTTCATGTTCATATATATCATATTCCTTGACCTGTATGTTTCTGGATCCAGGAAGGTATGTGCATGCCCGTGTTTGAAGGTGTGTATAGCACTAAACCTGTGTGTGTATGTTTTTCACTCAGTACGGGAAGGTACGAGCCAGGCGAGGCCTGCAGGCTGCTGGGCTGTATGGAAATTAGGAGAGACACCGCTGAGAAGCAGGTGATGAAGGAGACAGGGGGAGGAGAGGGAAGAGGGAAGGGAAGGAAGGTAAAAGAGGAGAGCGGTGAGAGGGAGTTGGGTAATGAGAAGTCTAATGAGAAGGATGGAGAGCCCTGAATAGAGACGTCCCAGAGATGGAGAGGGGGAAAAAAAGGAGAGGGGTTATGAATGGACAGGAAAATGGGAAACAGCTGCCACTAGTGGTGGCTGTGGAAATGAATAATAGATGTAGAGGAAGAGGAAGAGGAGGGATGAGAGGAGATGAAAGGATAGCAGTGTGAACAACAGAGAGAAACGCTTTATTCTGAGGTGAAGGCAAAAAAGAAAAAAAAAAAGAGGTGAGTGGGAAAACATGGCTTCAATAAGATGAATGGACCACAGGAGACGGCGAGGATGTGAGAAATTGGAGGAGGAGGGCAGGTGGAGCGTCAACTATTAAAACGATGTGAGGATGAGAGGCCTGGGCGGAGTGGTCACAGGCATTCAATGAGAGGAAAGACGGAGAGAAAAACAGCACACTGGGGACGCCGAGCTAAAGACGGAGCAATTTAGCCAAAACAGAGAGACGAGAGAGATGTGGGGGAGAGAGAGAGAGCGTGAGCAAAGAGATAAAAAAAAATGAAAAGGGATGAGAGGAGGAGGGCGAGGAGGAGGAGGGGGGGGAGGCTAACAGACTGATACAGAGAGGGGAGCGACGGAGACGATGATGGGAGGAGGAGGGTGGCGCTGGCAGTGGCAGGACACGGGTGCAGGCGTGGAGACTGTGGCATGCAGCTCAAGTTGGCATGGACTCTATCACTCACTCTCAGGCCTGGGCACGGGGCCCTCGGTGGCAGAGACACACACACGGAGAGAGAGAGAGAGGGGGAGGGAGGGAGGGAGGGAGGGAGGGAGATGTACGCTCACAAGCAGATCAAACACAAGGACATTCGCTTTTTTCCTCTAAGTCTCTCTTTTACACACTCACGCGGCAGACAGGGAGAAAAACATGGAGCTCAAACGCAGCCCGACGCACACACTCAATTAGTCTCGGCCGCACACACACACACACACACACACACACACACACACACACACACACACACACACACACACACACACACACACACACACACACACACACACACACACACACACACGCATGGAGGAAAAAAAAGGACGGATGGACGAGCGTGTGCATGAAGGTGTGTGCATGTGTGTGTGTCTAATTGTGCCAGTGCTGCCAGAGCGGAATGAGGGATGGTGTCTCAGAGCCGCTGCCGCCGCTAATAGCCACTGACTGGAGGTGACAAGCTCGCTCTCTCCCTCTCCCGCTCTCTCTCCCCTTCCTCTTGTTTTCCATCCAATCAGCAGTCAGCACATCTGTCCTTCCCTCTTTTCCTCAACCCAATTTCAGCTCATCCTCCTCTCCCCCCTTTGTTTCTCCCGTTTCCCCTTCTCCCTCTCATATCTCTCCTTTGCCCTTTTTACCCTCACACCCGCCCGACCCTCCTCCTCCTCCTCCTTCCACCTCCTGCTTTCATCTCCTCTGCTTACCCCCTGCCACCTTTCATCACTTCTCTCCCCCCCCCCTCTCATGTCCTCTCCACCCGGTCCTGATGATACACAAGAGATGGCTCATGCATGAGTGATCGCATAAGCGGGTGTGCACACGCAGACACGCGCATATACATGCAAAGACTGTTGTCAGCAAGTGAACGTGTGTGTGTGTGTGTGTGTGTGTGTGTGTGTGTGTGTGTGTGTGTGTGTGTGTGTGTGTGTGTGCCATGTATCCAATCATGTGTGTGCATGCATGTGTGCGGCTGCACATGCAGGTAGGAAAGTTATTATTTCTGCAATCATTTCAGGCCCGGACGGAAAGATCAAACAAAGACTAGAGGACGAACACACACACACGCACACACACACACACACAAACAGACACACACACATCTACGTCTGTTCTCCTCCAATCTCTCGCTGCCTTTTCACATCTCTGGCTTCTGCAGTTGCCTCACGTCTGGACTCCGTCCATGGAGACACGAGGGAGAGCACGGCTCTGTTTTCTATCTGCACCAGGTTATTAGACATATGCAATTAGCGAGCTCGGCCAGGATAAATATCCCTGTTTATGCGTCTGTGTGCGTGTTGTGTGTGTGTGTGTGTGTGTGTGTGTGTGTGTGTGTTTGTTTCGGCGTTTAGGGGGGTTGGGGTATTTGCGTGCAATCAGGGCCAGATTGTATGGGATGCATCTGGGTTAGCCTGATGTGGCGACAAGGAGGGGGGGGGGGGGCTGTTCATATTATAGAGGTCTGTGTGTGTGTGTGTGTGTGTGTGTGTGTGTGTGTGTGTGTGTGTGTGTTTTCTCATCTGAACTGGTCGATATAGTTCTGAACGGTACGTGTGAATCATTTCTAAACTGTGTTTATCTGTGTTTGATGTGTGTGTGTGTGTGTGTGTGTGTGTGTGTGTGTGTGTGTGTGTGTGTGTGTGTGTGTGTGTGTGTGTGTGTGTGTGTGTGTGTGTGGTCATCTTCCACCAGTGTCGAGGTCCTTGAGCCATGTGGCTGCGTCGGGAAGTGTTATTGCATCTTCTGTGTGTGTGTGTGTGTGTGTGTGTGTGTGTGTGTGTGTGTGTGTGTGTGTGTGTGTGCATGGGTGAGGGGGAGGGGCCTGCTGAGTGCCGTCCTTCCTAGAGGGAATGAAATGAGGCGGGGGGGGGGGGGGGGGGGGGGGGGGTCCTTACTTTACAGCCAATCAGTTTTGCTCTGCTGAGGCAACCATCCATCGCCACCACGGCAACAACAACACCACGGTAACACAGAGCCAGGCTGCTGCAGGGGATAGATGAGCCATGTGTACAAGCTCCTTTGTTTTATTTATCTTTGTTTTCTCTCCGTTTTCTCCTGATGTTTCCTCCTCTCATTTGGCCCGACGCTGAATCCGTACTTTTATCAGTTATCTGTTCTCTTTTACGTTCTCTGCTCTCCCCCCGTCTCCCCCGTCTCTCTCTCCCTCTCAGATATTTCACGTTAATGGGGCCTTCGCGGGGGCTCTCTAAGGTGTGACCTAAAAGGGCAAGAACAGAATTGAAAGAGAGAGGGTGAGAGAGAAAGAGAGAGGGAGGTTGCAGCCGCAGTTTTCCTCCTGAAAGGGCTCCTTTTTCATTTCTTTTCATCAGCCGCCGCCTGCCTGCATATCTCGCCTCTCCTCCTCTTTTTCCTCCCGCACACAAATCCCCTTTCTCTTTAGCTCATATGTATGCAAATAAGGCATCCTATGCAAATGAGACAGGTAGGGGACTCGCAACGGAGAGAGACAAGGAATGGGCGAGGATAGGAGGAGGACAGGATGAAAGGAGGGGGCAGTAGAGGATGGGAGGAGGGGGGGGAAGAGGAAGTGATGCAGGCGGTTCACAGCAGGTTACAATCTGTCATCGAGAATTTAGCCCGCCACCATTTCATTGCATTAACGAAATATTATATAAACCCTAAAAGGTGTTTAATATAGCATTTTGAGCCTTAACATCTGACTCAGGGTAGTGCATTCATGACTCCCTGTCACATGCTGTCATCACGTCCTGATAAACAACCGCTATGATCGGTGGCCTCTGTCTCCTGCCAACAGCGTTTTTAAAAAAAAATGATGTCCATATTTCCCACAAATCCTATCGCTTCCCGACACAAAGAAGACGTGGCAACTTATCCCACCTCCCCCTCCTTCCATATGCATTTGTTTTCTCTTTCGTTTCACTGAAAAAGGATAAACATCTTGGAAGGCATTTTTTTCCCAATCGGCCTTTCTCTCCTTCCACCATCTGCCGCGGCGAGAAATTCTGAAAGCCACAGCTCCACTTTAGCTGGAAGAAGCGCAGCTCTCGGTTTTCATGGCGTAAAGCAGTCCAGCACTTTTTTTTCCCAACCCTGTTGCACACATTGGAAACGGCGACCGATCTTCTCAGCGGCGTGTTTATCACCAGCATACTAATGTCTCAAAATTAGTGTTGGAATAAATGTTAATATGCTAGACACCTGGCCGTCAAACCGACTGGTATTAGAGCAGCTTCGCTTTAGGCGTCTAGGTCACAGGAATGGATATACATTAGGAGGAGGTCCGCGGTGTGTGTTGCCAAGGAAACAAGGATGGCTTGGCACTAATTGGCTACAGGTTGGTAGCTTTGTGCTGGGTGCAGCAGATAAGCTAAGTCGTAATGATAGATGGAGCGTTAGCGTAATTGGCTCCTCGGTAAACATTCTCCACGTCAAATCACCACCTATCCTGTTACCTGCCCAGCCATCAGAGGGGATACCGGCGTCAACCACTGACTTCCTGTGTGTGTGTGTGTGTGTGTGTGTGTGTGTGTGTGTGTGTGTGTGTGTGTGTGTGTGTTTCCCCGGGAAGCAGCAACGGCATTATTTGCTCATCATGCTTAACTGGCTGTGCGTGTGTGTGACTTGAATGTGTGTGTATGCAGATGCATGGCAAGCAGTCTTGCGGTATTATCCCCCCATCGGAAATGTGTGTGTGTGTGTGTGTGTGTGTGTGTGTGTGTGTGTGTGTGTGTGCGTGTGCGTGCGTGTGCGTGTGTGTTGACGGGTGGCTGGCGCATTTGTGTTCAGATGGGAGCGAAGCAGCAGCACACAGACGTCACTGCATCCACTGACCGAGCTGCCTTGTGACACAGTGTCAACCCTTCAGTCTCCCCCACACACACACACACACACACACACACACACACACACACACACACACACACACACACACACACACACACACACACACACACACACACACACACACACACACACACACATATAGCTCCTTATGAGCTTAATCCTAAAGATTTAGGCTACTTAAGCGAACGCATGCCTTTGATGGATCACAGTGGTGCCAATGTGACACGACATCATTAGAAGAGCACATATCTGCCGTCTGACAGGCCAACGAGTGTTAATGGGTCCATGTGGGCCGCAGGAACACGAGGGCCGCAGGGGTGACGCATTTTTGTAGGCCAACATCAGAAGTTAATCGCACTGGTTGATAAAAAGAAGATGTGATTTTTCCATTTCGATCTTGGATTATTCCAGAAAACAACCTCTGTGAAGATGATCTACTATTTTCACCAAAAACACATAAAAAAAAACAAATGGAAAAGAAGCTAATTCGATTCCAGCACTCTCTATGCAGGTCTTATAAGGTCTTATATTCCGTTTGTTCCCTTTTCTGTACTTTAGGTCTCATTCGTCCCGTATCCATCACCCCCCTCCCCTCCCTTCTTCCCATCCAGCAGCATCCTTTCACACCCTCTGACTCAGTCAGCCTCTCTCGGTCCCAGCGCCCCTTCTGCCTGCAAGAGGGATGAAGTCATGCACCGCAGGCGTAGTGCAGATTCCTCCCCAGCTCGCCCTCCCTGTGCCCGCCACTCAGTCACAAGCATATGGGCACATGGTTGTGCCAACGCCCCTCCCAGAACACCTGACTCCGTCTAGTCACGCATGGCGGGCAGTGCGCACACACACACACACACACACACACACAGACACACGGCAACAGACGGGGCCAGACGCACACACTGAAACACGCTCACCGCCAACCTTGCGTGACGGGCATATCCTTGATTGTCCCCTGATGTTCCCCACTGCGAACCTCGCCACCGACTGCGGGTCATATGCACCGTGAAGACACCCTTCACTGTAGCGCCAGCGGTCCTTAGGGTGACTGCGCCGGATGGATTTACTTCCGTCTTTTGTTCTGGCTTGTGACTTAACGGCACAGATGACAGAGTGTGGCACTAACGCTCCGAGTTTAGAGGTTTTAATTCCCCATCGGAAACCAGCCGGGCTAAAAATATGTACGCTCACTGTTATCGTTAAGTAGTCGAGATAAAAGTGCTCACCACATAGCGTATGCTCAGCTCCCTGGTCCTGCATTAGCGTTGCAGTATTTACTCAATAATTTCATCCAGGGATGCATGGAGCAGCAGGAGCAGCAGTTAATCTACAAAATGGGACCTCTATGATGGCTAATTCAGTTGATGTCCTTCACCACTCGCCACCTGTGTGTGGATTAAAGGAAATGTTTGGCATTAAAACCCCATAACGCTGCTCGGAACAGCAAGAGGTAGGAGGCCTTGCAATTCTGCAGTTATCATGTCATTCCACGGCAACACATATTTCACGCATGGCTACAATTTTTTTAAACAAAATCTGGTTTTCGTGTCAGATAAAGAAAAGCAAAGACAAATATCCGCAATTTGTCAGATTTATGTTAGCCATTAATGGAGGAGAATTAAACGTGTGTTTCCTCAACCGGGAAAATCACTTTCATTATTGTTCTCTCTTACATGTACTGAACGCAACAGGCGCATTCCCCGAGAAGCAATTCTGGGAAGCAGTGAAAACGGAATGGTGGTGATACATTATTCCGTAAAAGAATACAAAAAGGCCCGTGTGCATTTAAATCACGCAAACTGCAAACTCCAAAGAGCTGTAGACAGCATGTAAAGTTCCAGGCTGGAAACTCATTGGTTATATGCAGAATTTTAATACATTCCACTGGATTAATTTCATCTTCCTCCCCACTGATGACGAGTACGTGAGCTGTGGTCGCTGGTCGATGTGATGTTCGGGGGGAGATTCGGGATTTAGTACCAAAATGCACACAACCTCAGTGTCGGGATGGGAACGGGGCAGGTAGGAAAATGGGAGGTAATTATCATTAGTGCTTTGTGATTAACCAAGTGACACCCACACACACACACTGCGTGATGCCCTCTGCTATGTGGCACAAAATGGCGGTGTGTATGTCCTAGCAAGAGGTCTGTAAGAGAGAGAGATGGGAACGAGGCCAGGCAGAGGATGACGCTTGGACGGCATCAACTTTTTGTGCATACTGTGTGTGTGTGTGTGTGTGATAACATTCAGGTGTGAGAGGGAACGCCGACCGGCCGAGAGAGCGAAGGCCTCGGCCGACTGCTCCCGTTTTACAGCCGCGGCGCCTCGTTTACACACACACACACACACACACACACACACACACACACAGATGCAGGCGTAAACACGGAGGACGGGGAGAGAGGAAACAGAGGGAGAGAGAGATTTTTATCTCCTGCAGGTGTAGCGTGACCTTCACTCCAACTCTCCTTCCCTTCATCCCCCCCCCCCCCCTCCCTCCATATCCCTGTTCAGCGCTCACTTGCGTGGCAGGTAATTTGCGCGCTATTGGAGATTAAAGTTTAATTAGTGAGCGAGGAGTCATTTGGGTTTTTGTTGAGTGGAATAAGGCAGCAGCGTGAACGTGTGTGTGTGTGTGTGTGTGTGTGTGTGTGTCTCCGGCTCGCTCGCTCACCCCAACACATCAAGGCTCATCACCAAGAGAGAAAGCAGGAGTGGGAGTAGAGGATCCAATTCCTCCTTTCATCAACGAAAGAACAAAGGATGGAGTTTTTCCCCCTCTCTCTCTCCTCTCCATCTCCTCCTACTCCTGTCTATTTCTCTCTCTCTTTCTCTTTTCTTCTCCTCCTTCTAACCCCCCCACCCCCCAAGCTCCTGGGCTCAGTTTTGGCAGAGCTCCACAGCCATATTCACACTTCCCCCTGTCCCTCGCGACACACACACACACACACACACACACACACCTCCATACACTGCACCACATGCAGGAAAAAAGAACCCCCAAAAAGACAACCCAACGTCGCCTCCCTTCTTCTACCTGTGACAAGTGACCGATACATCTGTCACCTGAGGTGAGAGGTGCATCACCTGAGACATCATAGCAACAATCACGTCTTCTCCTCTTTTTTTTCCCCCATCATCCCCTCCGACACAGTCTGCTGGTCACTCCCTCAATCTGTTTCCCCTTCATCCAATCTGTCTTTCCCTCCTGTAAAGTGTTATAACTCTGCTTTGTTTTGTTTTGTTTTATTACTCCTCTCTCGGTCTTAATCATGTGGACATCAAAACGTGCCATATGGTCTCGCACACACCGACGCGGATTGGACGCGCGCGCGCACACACATCCTGGCGTCTCGAGAGCCGCGTTCGCTAATGACGAGGGAGTCTGCATCACCAGCGCCGCTGTTATTCCACCGGCTCAAGACACTAACGCAAATCAATAGGCAGCACGGCCCCGCGATAACGATCTCCGTTTCTCCTCTCCTCCCTTCATCTCTCCATTCGCCTTACCGCTGCGCCCGTGCCCTCCTCCCTCTCCTCCATCCTCCCTCACATCTGCCTTGATCTTGCAGCTTCAATCTATCTCTCCCTCCCACTCTTCCTCTCCCTGTCTCCGTGCCCTCGATCTCACATCCTCTCCTCTTCTTTCTCTGCATCTCCCCTTCTCGCTCCCTGTCTTTCTCTCCCTCGGCTCCCTTGATCTCGCAGCATCTCTCTCCCTCGCTTTTTTTTTTTTTTTGCCTCTCGTCGCCTCTCGAGCTCCGCGCGCCCTTCTTCACACACTTCCCCCCTTTTTTTTCTCCTTCCACCCTCTCATATTCCTCCCCCTTCCCGTCACTCCACTCTCACCTATCCCATCAATCTCCACACATCTCTCCCTCTCCCTCTCTCTCACGCCATTTCTTCCGCTTCCCCTCCATTCGGCCCTATCGGATCAGATGTCTCCGTCTTCTCGCCATCCTCCTCCTCCTCCTCCTCCTCTCATTTCAGCTATCTGCCATCAGTGTATCTGTGGCTAGCCTCCTCTTAGTGTCGGTCTGTCTGCGTCTGCAGATGGAGTAAAGTATTCCCCAGTCTGGCTCTCAGGTAACAGAGGAGAGGGGGGGGCATCAAGGACACCTTCTGGGAAGATGCTTGGAGGCTCAAACACCCGCACACAGGTCTTTTTAACGACCCAGGAGAGTGAATGCTATCATATAGATGACGTCACATGCATACGCACCTGAAAGCTCCGTCTTTCACTTTGTTGAAAACACATGTGAGGCAATGAGTCTCTGCATGACGTGAAAGGCACAGGTGCAGGCAAGGTGTCCGACACACAACCAACACGGTCAGCAGCAGCACATACGAGCACACGCGCACACACGCGCGCGCACACGCTTGTTCAACTGTGACGTACCCGTTTCGAGGACGTCATCATCTCCGATGTCCGTCGCTTATAAACGTCCAAAAAGAGGCTCCTTGTAACTCCAGAACTCGCCTGAGAATCATCGCGTTTTTAAGTTTTCTTCCGCATCAAAGTAATCACGTGACAGCTGTCTGTCCACCCGCGCGCACAACGCAAACAGGACACGCTAATAGTTAATTCGGCATACTTTTAATGGCGCAAAAGTAGGACATTGAGAAGTTGTAGCCCGACTACTGAAACCGACTGCATGGCACCATTATACTTCCTGTTTACATCCCCCCCCCCCCCAAAGCATTATGGGAACTCCTGCACCTTTTCTTTAATAGCACGATTGCAGGCCAGTTATTTCTCTCTCTCTTAGATCGCATTGCACTTATCTCAGGAGAATGTAAGTGAATACTGCAGTGAGCACATAAAACCAGACCTCAGAGAGCTGTTTAAACTTTAAGTACATATTTGTGTGTCTGCATGTGTGTGTGTGCCAGAGTGAGATAACCACACAATGTCCACATAGCTTCTTCAAAATGCATGTAAAATGCTTATGTGAACAAGTCAGAGACATGAGTCAACCAGTGAATGCATAAGCTATGAAATCTGCTTCTTCTGTACCTTAAAAGTAAAACATATATTTTTTTACCGTTTTTTTTTTGCATAATATTGAGGCACTAATACTTATTTATTG
This sequence comes from Eutrigla gurnardus, assembly GCF_963514095.1. Classification (NCBI taxonomy): domain Eukaryota; kingdom Metazoa; phylum Chordata; class Actinopteri; order Perciformes; family Triglidae; genus Eutrigla; species Eutrigla gurnardus. Next base: position 7,574,607 of record NC_139931.1, read on the forward strand.
ACAAACACGCTGCAGATGCTGTGGGTTCGATGTGCTGGACCAACAAGATGCATGTCCTCACTAACCTAAGACAAGGTCACACACACACACACACACATGCAGACACACACACACACACACACACACACACACACACACACACACACACACATGCAGACACACACAGCACTGCCAGCAGCGGCACACATACAGGGCAGGGAAAGGGTACGAAAAGATAGAGGACAATGGAGGACGGGGTACAACTTAAAGGACACAGAGAGGAGAGCAGAGAGAAAGAGGTAGGGTTTTAAGTGTGTGTGTGTGTGTGTGTGTCTGTGTGTGTGTGTGTCGGAGAGGGAGCGACAGCAGGAGTGACACGGCATCATCAATTAGATGAACCGAAGTGGCACAAAGAGGGAGCAGGTGCAAATCAGTAAGTGTGTGTGTGTGTGTGTGTGTTAGTGAGCGAGTGAATTCGTGCACACGTGTGCGTATACTCGTGTAAATGAGTGGAGGGATGGAATACATGGGAGTGGAACACACGGCGAGGCCCCAACAGGGATGTCACACCGAAAACCCGCTCCAACACCTCTCCCCCTGCTTCGGTGCAGCGCTCCACCCCATTACCTGCAAAGGGCAGGTGTGTGTGTGTGTGTGTGTGTGTGTGTGTGTGTGTGTGTGTGGCAGGAAGATGTGCTTTGCTGGACCAAACTAAAATGGGTCACTGCGAGATTTTTTTAACCTCAAAACGCAGCACCTCAATTGCTGCTGTCCTCCTCCACATCCGCTTTTTTGAAATAAGTTTAGAACAAGCAGTCCGGTTGGATTTTAGAACTTAACTAGACACACACACACACACACACACACACACACACACACACTCCTGAACGCTGCGCTTTTGTCTTCCTCTCTAGTCTCATCTTCCTCCCGCATCGTTTCTTTCTTGGTCTCCCTCGCTGGAGGATTCTGATGGAATACCAAGTAGCTCTGCGGCCCACTTTACAGGACCCCGACTCCTGTGTGTGTGTGTGTGTGTGTGTGTGTGTGTGTGTGCGTGTGAGAGAGAGAGAGAGAGAGAGAGAGAGAGAGAGATGGATAAAGAGAGAACTGGGGGGGGGGGGTGTAAGCATGGGTGAGGTTATCAATACTATGAGAACGTGAACCCACAGAGCATCTCTTTCTCACTCTTTGTTCTTCTTCTCCTGTCTGTACGTCTCACTCCCTCTGCGCTCTGGAAGGTTAGCTGGAGTACACCGATGCCCTCACACACACACACACACACACACACACACGCACACACACGCGCACACACACTGCGGGGGCGTTGCAGGCAGTCAAGCATGATCACGAAGGCTCTCATCAAGCACGTTCCCGCTAAATGCTCGCACGTATGAGCGCATATTCACAAACGCTTGCACAAGCTGAAAAATGATTCATGTTTGCAGTCACCTACCTACACAGAGACACCGGCTCACACACACACACGCACACACACACACACACACACACACACACACACACACACACACACGCACACACACACACACACACACAGCGGGGTAATGAGCAATCAGCTTTCTTTCTCTTTTTTTCCCCTGATTCTTGTCACATGCCCAGGTATCCACGACAACCTTTGCTTGAAACAAACAGAACCTATGTGATGTGTACGTGTGCTTGATTGCCTCTCGCTCGTCCCCTCTCTCTTCCTCCATCCCCACCCGTCTCATCGCTCCGTTACCATGTAAACAAAGCCAGGTTTAGTCCTTCAAAGGGCAACGCTCGGCAGCTGCCCGCTGGAGGTGACCGCGCTGAAAGAGGGAGAGACAGAAAGGGAAGATGTAGAAAGGGAGATAAAGCCGAGTTGTGCGGAGGAGCAGAACAAGCGAGGGATGAATGGTTCGGGGTCAAGGCTAGAAAGCTGGAGAAGAGAGAAAGATATTCGGAGGAATAAGGTCTACAGAATTTGTCCTTTCACAGCCCACATGCTCATATTTCGCCCATTGTTGAGTGGGAAAGTGATTCAATGTTATGCCCTAGAACGCATATCAAGTTATGTAGATGGAGCGGACTTAAATCAAAGCTCGCCTTTCTAAAACAGCGTACAGCGGCGACTTCGTGCAGCTGGTTTGAGTTTGGATCGTGTATCACTGAGCAGATGCTCGTCTCTCTCTTTCTCTTTTTCTGTGATCAATATGTAGTTCTGAGAGATGCAGTGATGGGGGGGGGGGGGGGAGAAAACCTCCTCACAGGCCTTGTCAAAACAATACGCGGGCCTACGGCGGGGCTTTTCCGGGTGGCGACGTTCAAGTGCGTTTCCTTCTCAGAATGCTATTAACGTCGAGTGACGGTCGTCATTGGCAACGCACATGAGTTACGCAATAAGTCACAGCAAAATCATGCACCTCCAAACCGTCATTAAGACAACCTTCGTTTCAGATCTCATTCAACGACTTCGGTTTTGCTTCGATTTCACACGACTCCCCGGGCTTGCTCGTGTGATTTCTTCATGCCACATGCATACGCAAAGGTTTTCCACTCGACTGCATGGCTCTGCCGTTGCCATGGTGACTGTAGACCCCCGTTTTTTTGTTGTTGTTGTTGTTTTTGTTGTTTTCTGTGGCGTAACACATCCCAGTGTGAGGTTTGCTTCGCTCGGAAAGGTCATTGGACCCCCCCCCCTGTCTCTCAAATTAAGAAAGGCAAGAGAAAGATATGGATACACACATTAATTAATTTATTATAATTTTTTTCACACCAGAGACAAAGAGAGCAAACAGTGAGGATGTTGTTTCACAGTATAGAGGGATAACGTTGCCTCAGCATCCTGCTTTCAGAGACAAATAGGAATTCTGAACCTAAAACCACGAAGCAGACAACTGGAGTGCCTCTCTCCCTCACAGAGGCATGCATCTGCCTCTCCCTCTCTCTGACCTTTATTTATTCTTTCATGCTGAAGCTGCAGCGTGTGTGTGTGTGTGTGTGTGTGTGTGTGTGTGTGTGTGTGTGTGCGTCTGTCTCTGTGCAGTCAAGTCTTCCCTCGTCTCTTCTTCCAGGTTTATACATCTGAACAGCGTCTGCATAGGGTGTGTGGTCGGTGCCTGTGAATGTCGATGAGTCATACTAAACCCCGGAGATGAGACGGTTACACCTCACACACACACACACACGCACACACACGGAGAGAGGTACCCTGCATTACATTAAGTGGTCTCACGCACAGAACCAAAATGGTCTCCCAGATCGACCAGGGTAAGGCTCATTTTCCTCCGTTTTAGATGCTATTGAGCCGTTTCAGCCTCAAAGTTCAATCAGCGTTTATAAAAAAAAACCTTAACCGAGGGGAGACGGATGACTTGAAACAGAAACGTGTGAATTTCTGTTGAAATCCTTTTGGCAATATTGTTTGTTTGTTATTTCTGCGATGACAGCGGATTCAAATATGTAATCAGACTGCTTACATCATTAATGAAAAGCTTTTGCACACACCACTAGGTTGCTGTTCCGGTCGAGTTTATTCGCCGCCCGTCCGGCAGCCTCGAAGCGTCATCTCTCCATCTGTCTGTCTGTCTGTCTGTCTGTCTGTCTGTCTGTCTGTGAGTGTCGACGGCCGGTCTCCGCCCCCCCTCTATGTCTCTTCCTATAATCGATGTGACTGGCTGCCGGTGACCCCCCGTGACCTCCAACTGTGTGTCATGACAACGGGACACTGACAAATGTCAGAGCAGATATTGGCTTCTTCCATCTCCTAAGCCTCTCCCTTGGGGAGGAACCCACCCACATGGCCTTCGCCAGATACTGCAGAGGAGGAGACGAGGGAGACGGAGGGGAGACGTGTGTCTGTCTGTCCATCTTTCTGTCCGCCTTCCCAGCGTGCCGAACCCGCCGTTACCACGGGGGCACAATGTCCATGCAGGCAGATTTGAGCAGGGGGAACGGTAGTCGGAGGCGTCTGAGTGCCGTCTGTGCCTTGTTGAAGTGTGTGTCTGTAATTAGGAAGGGGATAGCAGCGTGCTGATTGGGAGCAGCGGCAGGGTGGGTAGCTGTGTTATTTTGGAGCGTGCTGTGTTAAACAGGGTGTTAAAGGCAGATGTGTTAGACATGAGTGTGTGTGTGTGCTGAGGTGGGGGGGAGGAGGGGAGGCGTGGAGAGTGGCGTGTTTGGGTTATTTTCGAGTGCGTTGTCGGGTTGTCGAGGAGCATGTGAGCTGAGCTTTGGTGTGCGTGGTGCTGGGGCGCGTTGTGATGATTTCGGAGGTGGTGGTGAAGTGCTGCTGTTTTGTGAACTGAGTGTGAGTGCGCGCGCGTGTGTGTGTGTGTGTGTGTGTGTGTGTGCGTTCTCCCAGGCCGCTCCACCTCCCCAGCAAACTGCCTCTGCATGCATAATTAACCAGGATGACTGGGGAGGTAAATACGTACACAGGGAGACGTTCCATCCTTCCACTGTATGCCTCCATTTATGTGTGTGTGTGTGTCTGTGTGTGTGTGTGTGTGTGTGTGTGTGTGTGTGTGTGTGTGTGTGTGTGTGTGTGTGTGTGTGTGTGTGTGTGTGCATTTGCATGTGTGTTTTTGTTTGTGTCAGATAGACAGAGAGCAAGAAAAAAGATTTGAAGCGAAAGTGCTTCAGAGCCAGAGTTGATGGAACGAGAGAGCTGTCTCTTTCTGTGTGTGTGTGTGTGTGTGTGTGTGTGTGTGTGTGTGTGTGTGTGTGTGTGCGTGTGTGTGTGTGTGTGCGCGTGGAGAAAGAAGATAAATCCCATCTCAAGCTGCCTCTGAAGATGATGCGATGAAAGAGAGGGAGAGAGGATAAAAAAAGAATGAAGGGGGGACTGTAACCAGTCGCAGCTCTGCGCATTATGAACCATCCAGCGGAACAATCAGATTCACCCTCCTCTCCTCCCTCACCCTGCCCTCCCTCCCTCCCTCACCCTCCTTTCCTCCTGCCCTTCCGTTCCTGACAACATTATACTCGCGGACGGACACATTCTAATGCCGGAGATGTGGAAAAAAGCTCCTCCTGGTTGTTTCTCAGGGAAACACACGAAGCACACCAACATTCAAACTCTGATGTCACTCTGAGGTTTACAAATCTGCAATAGCGGCGAAGCGGGGTTATGAAGAAAGCTGCCTTGATGAGATTTGAAGTGGGCAGAGCCCGACGCAATCAATCACGCGTCTCGCGGCTCATGTTTGTCTGTGGTGGCGGAGAAGCATTTGGCTAATTATGGAGCCCGCTGCATTGTGGGCTCGCTCACAATCTACCATTTTGCATGCCGTCCCTGTGCGCGCGTGGCGATCGCTGCGGCTCAGATTTCCCAGGAGCCCCGGTCGTAAAGCCCACTCACTAAATCACCTATCCTCCTGTGTCCTCTAGACCCCCTTCTCCTCATCCTCCTCTTCAAACTTATCATTCTATCAATGCACATCTTGCAGCCACCCCTCCCCAACACCACTCTCGGCCTCTCCCCCAGCCTCAAATGACTCTCTCTCCCTCCCTCCCTCCCTCTCTCTCTCCTCCCATAAGACCCCCAGCGCCTTGTTGTCTTTTTTCCCCCTCCCGTTCTCCTCGCCAGTCACGGCACGGGGCCAGAGGAGGAGATCTGAGAGTGGGAAAGAGAGGAGAGGAGGTTGAAAAAAACAGAGAGATCAGAGAAAGGTACCCTCTCGACAGAGGTAACATTGTGTTATCAAAAATAAACACACACATACTAGAAAACAACAACAGACAATCCATGTGGGTGTCTTACTCTGTGTGTGTGCGAACTCGTGTGTGTGTGTGTGTGTGTGTGTGTGTGTGTGTGTGTGTGTGTGTACTATGTGCACACAAAGGACAGACGTTGAGCGATATGAGTGTTTGCTTCTTCATCCCTCCCTCTCTGTGCTCAAGCAGCAGGAAAATCAATGCTACCTAATAAACAGACAGACAGACAGACAAACAGACAGACAGGCGGACGGACAGGCAGACAGACAGATCAACAGTTCAAGAGACGGGATTCGGCAAACTCAGCATGTATCCACCGTCCCCTCTCTCCTCTCTGACCCCTACTGAGGCAGGGAGCAGCGCAACATGACGCGGTGCATCCACAAATACGGCAGCCGGGGCGGCTCCACAATGCCGGGGCTCTCTCAGGAAGATGGAAGTGGAAGGAGGAGGCGCGGC